>NC_141105.1:22239853-22277353 GCF_041138505.1 Cibotium barometz | reverse complement strand
AGAACTCCACCTCCCTGCACACCTCGTCCATGTAGCCTCACGCACACGTAGGATGCCAGCATGATCGTTGACACCAACACCAATATCCCTACTGCAATAGCAATTCCATAGCCTAATCCCACCTTGTTTAGACTGTCTGCTACAAAGCCTGAGTTCGCTGCTATGCTGTTGGCGCTCATGCTTTCTAATAATGCAGCTCAATTTCAAAGTCTAATGATTTAGAAACATGAAATAAAGCCAGTGAATTGCAGACCTTATGTGAGTTGATTGGCAATCAATCCAATCCTGCTATGATCAGGTTGAGAAGCGCCCTTCTTTGAATCTGTGATGGAACTCATAGCGTCGACCAGATTGTGTTTAGTACCTTAGGCACTCTGCTTAGGCAAGGCAAGAATCTACAAGGTGCGGTTGTGAAATTCCTTTGGCTAGAGTTGGAGGCGGCAACAATCTACAATCCCGAGCGGTTGCAGTTGGAGAACTGTAAACTCTAGGCTATGAGAGAAGGGGGTGCAGGATAGGGGACGAGGCGGCAACAATCTACAACCCCGAGCGGTTGGAGTTGGAGAACTGTAAACTCTAGGCTATGAGAGAAGGGGGTGCAGGATAGGGGACGAGGCGATTGTGTGAAGGTAAAGGGTATGTATGGAATACACAGACGATTCTAAGGAAACATGAAGAGGGAGAGGAAGAAGAAGGAGGCGGCGAGGGTTAAAGAGAGGCAGGACCCGTTGATAATCGAGAGAGAGAGCGTGTTTGGAATAGAGCTGGGGAAGAGAGTTTGGAAACATGAAGAGGGAGAGGAAGAAGAAGGAGGCGGCAAGGGTTAAAGAGGCAGGCATGACCCGTTGATAATCGAGAGAGAGAGCGTGTTCGGAATAGAGCTGGGGAAGAGAGTTTGGAATTTACTTGACAGCCCGAATTTACTAGTTGCGAGCGTATCTTGCTTAACTTCTTATGCTTAACTTCTGAATTCTTTACACTTTACATACCTACTACAATTGGTCATTAATACATACCCATCTCACTTTTGGGGCTCTTACTTCAAAAAATATATTATTCCTTCTCATTTATTGGTGCCGTCCGCCGTCCTACACCCAAATTTACCAACTTTCCCGAATTTACCAATTTTCTCGAATTTACAAAATGCCGATCGACGGCCCATATGCCATGATTTGACTTTTTTCCTCTCTCCACCCTTGATCCCCTCAAGAGCTGAGCGTGTCATTTAGAGCTGAGGCCTGCATCCTGTGCCACTGCTGGCCCTGACTGCACAGTGCACACACCTGTGTACCTGCGTTGCCATGTCATCAAGCTGCCAGAGCCACCTCGTCAGAATCTCGCTCCACCAACTCATCGGAATTTTGTCAGAACTTGTTAGATTTTAGACTTCAATTTCAACATTCACCATCGTTGTCCCTCGAGTCTCACCAACTTTTCAAAATCTCCTCAACCGCTTTGGATTTCATCGTCGTTCTCTCTCGAGTCTCAGCATTCCATCGTTTGCATGCTGTGTTCCACCACCATTTCTGCCTGCAAGCCTACGGTCACCCTTTTTAGAACTACTCTGCCTAGCATTCCGGCGAGTCTCTCCTCTCTTGCCACGTAGGACTCTCTTTGCCTACCACATGGCACCTCATAAGTAATATATAGAAAGCTTGATGGGACCAACTCCTCATTGTGGTATTATATGATGTGTCATGTATTGGTTGCCAAAGGGCTGTTATTGGCATTGAGACTTACCCTGTCTTGTCTTGTCAACGTAGGATAGTATAGATACTCTGGATGGTAATACTAGTTTGGATGTAATTGTGGCATCCACCTCCATGTTGTTATTGGCATTGAGACACCCTATCTTGCGAACGTATGATAGTATAGATACTTTGGATGTAATTGTGGCATCTACATCCATACATCTCACTCAACGAAATAAGCCAAATGGGATGGAAAGGATGCACAGGCATATGCACTGGTGGAACTTTCTTTGAAAAGGAGTATTATCCCTCATATTTGCTCAAGAAAAATTATCAAATAGGCTTGGGATGTGCTTGCTATGCTTTACCAAGTGCATAAAGAGGCACGTATGGCCTATTTTCGCAAGTAGTTAGAGTTTGAGTATATAAATGAGGCAAACTCGATTGATGAGTTTCTCACAAGGATTAAAGATCTCAAAGAGGAGCTTGCATGTATTGACATTCACACTTTACATTGAAGGGTGACCCTTTTTTTTTATGTACGCAAAAGATCTTAAGAAAATTTGATTAGATTAGCTTAAGGAGTTGAGACTTCGAAATAATCCCAAGAAGGGAAAATACTGAGAAGACCTCACCAGGATATGTTAGGGCTGGAGGAATTCGACTTGCTTGGAGTTTCGAGAGCTGTGATGTCTCATCGAGCTTGCCATGGTTTACACTACTTTGAATGAGAATGTGGCATTTTTTAATTGAAATTCTATTTATTTATTTGGAATATGGTATTCATATTGTGCATATGTGTTTTTTTGTGGAAGCTTGTGAAGGCACCACACATGTTTATGAATGGTCGTGCTGCAAGGTGCATCACACGAAGGTGATTGTCCGAGACCTTCACCCCTCTTGGCCGAAGATTGCACTCCTCGCATGATTGGTGTGAGGACATGAAGTGAATCTAGAGTGAAATGGGCAAGGTAGTGTCTGGTGGGGCTAAGTATGCATGTTGGTACTAGACATACGTGGCTCTTGATGGTTGGTACTAGACATACGTGGCTCTTGATGGTTGGTACCTAGAGTGTTCGTGCTTGTGGAATAACTGTCTAATAGAAGTGATTCTTAGGATTATTTGGCACTTTTGTTTGAGGTGGATATGAGATAATCGTAGTGGTCTAGGAGTGTTCCGATTCATTGGTACATTTCATCCTAGTCTAAGGATCAAGGTCGTGGTGCAAGGACATTTATAATGATGATGTGACACTGATGTGTTACTTGGATATTTGATATGTGATGTGTGACATGGACATATAATATATGCATGATTTGAAAAAAGAACTATATGATGTATGCTTTCTTTGGAAAGGCCAATTAGAAATATTGGATGCAAAATGGCTTCAAGTACTTCAAAATTTGGAGGCAACACACTTGTGGTGCAACGCAAGGCATGCCATGTTGACATATAAGAAGAAGAAGTCGGATATTAAGAAAGGAAGCTTGGTGTGATGAACTTTGATAAGATGCATAGAAGCACCTAGACAAAAAGCTCCTTTGATGCTGGGAAGGTCCTTTTAGGGTGAAACAAAATTTTAAATATAACATCTACCTTTTGGAAGATGCAAGCACACCCAAGAGGTACCAGAATGGGCCAATGAGCACTGGCTAAGAATGTTTTATTTTCAACTTTTATATATATTTTGTTGGCTTTCATTAAAAATAAGATGGAAGCTTGTTCAAGGACAACCTTATAGTGCCCACAATATGGCAACATGGTGGCTAGGCAAATGGCATTTTACCTTCAAACTTTATGTCTTTCCTATGGTTTTATTTTTTATTTTGGGTACACAAATTTGTAAATACCATAAGTATGTTTGATAAATACTTGGTATGGTTGATAGGCTAGCTATGTGGAAAATAAAAGTGGGCCTTCATATTCACATGGCTGATAAATACTTTGGTATGGTTGATAGGCTAGTTATGCGAAAATCAAAAGTAGGTCTTCATACTCACATGGATTCTATATATATTATTAATATGGTATTCATCATAAGTCTATAAGGGCTAACGTGTGGAAGGTATGGGAAGGAGTGTGTGCAAGTGCATAATTAGGAAAGCTATGCCTACATGGAACACGAGAATTTTTCCATCTGTATAAAGGGGTCTCAACCTACATGCCACTTAGACTTGGCTGTTGTATTACACTCTCAAAGATAAAAAGCCTTCAATTTAAAAATCAATGAAATAATTGGCCTAAGAAAATAAAGGATTATGGCATATGGACTTATGTCACACAAGGTTGAAGATTTCTATTATTGTAATTTATAACAATGTAGGAGAGAGGTAGGAGAAGGCGATTCTTCATCTATAAAAGGAGACCTCCTATCCCTTTCAAATGAATGAATCCTCCAAATTTAATTATCTTTTTAATTAATAAAAGTAAGGGAGATTTAGAAGTTGTTGATCCATCTAAATACTAGTGACCTCATAAGGTACCTCTCGAGGTAGCCTTAGTCTTATTACCGCCCTCCTTTGGAGGTACCAATGGTTCTTTAGCAAGAGTGAGTATGTGGAAATATCTCAAGATCCAAACTCTACTAGGGGTATGCATACCCTTTCTCTCTTTTTTAAATCATTGTGGATCCATAAGGCAAGAGTGTTTCTCTTAAGATTGAATCTCATGCAAGAAAGAAGTGTAGTTTTTAGCTTTTTTGTGGTCGATTATCCAATTTCAAAAGTTTATATATGGCCACAAAGCCCTTTTAAAATATATAGTTCAAATTTTAATCTCATGGCTAATTTAAGAACAATTATCTCTTTATTGCTACTTTTAAGGTATTTTTGGAATAGCTTTACTATCCCGCACAAAAATGGTCGTAACTTTTGACTCACTCACCCATTTAAAAACTTTTTATATGGGCATGAAGCCCTCTAGCTCTATGAATTAATTATATTTTATTATTATGTAACCATTCCATTAAGATATAGTATTCCTCTATTTATCTCTATTTTTTAGAGTAACAATCTACTGCTTCTCTTAAAAATAACTAATTTATTTACCTATCCTTTATTCAAGTCCCTTCCACATTTCATTGTTCTAAAATGTTTTCTCTAAATTGTCCAATCCACATATCAACACTCATCTTAGGTCTTGAGCTGGATCTAACAATGAATTTCCATCTTGTTTGGAGCAGAGAGATTGGCCAAAATCCTTGCTTCCCTTGGTCCTTTAATCTTCCCTTCTATGAACTACAATCTCACATTGCATTCGTCTTCATATTGATTTAGGAAAAGAGAGAGAGGTGAATATGTGGTGTAGTTTCATGAGGGTGTGCTTTTAAATTCAAGAAGTGACCAAAGTGAAACCCCCAATTTTGTGTCACAATACTATCAAGATATGTGTGAGATCCCTAGCCCTCTATGTATGGTATCGGAGCTATAGTAATGATAGAGCGAATCACTTAAGGTATCATAACATAATGTTCTAATACTTGGATGTTATATCAGCTTCTCTTAGTCTAACTAGAACAATCTTTATGTCGAAAAGGTGAATGATTTCATCAGGTATTTTTCCTTTATAATTCTCACAAGCAGGTTACATCAAGTAGTTCCTTGCTCAACAACATGACCTAACTCATCAATGATGAAGGTAACTCTTTTATTATTGTTATTATTTGTCAACAACGAAGGTTTTTCTCATCCTAATAGCACTTTTTTTTTGTTTGTTCAATATTCACGACTCGGGTCCACCCAATCGCCCACTTTCAATGTTTAATCCTTTTCTACTTTGACTGGATTCATAGACTCAATCTCTGCCTATCTAGTCCCATGGGTCTAGCCTTTCGTCCACCACTAGACCTATGGAGCCGGTGTGAACTCATGCACCCATAATTAAAAATTACCACTTTACTCACACACACCACTTAAAACAAGTTCACACATAATTAAAAATTACCACTTTACTCACACCACTTTAAAAAAAGTTCACACATGCACTCCAAAAAAAACCCCCTTCTTTCTCTTGCCTTCTCTTGCCCTTTCCCCAACCCTTTCCCTAGAATGGCCTCCACTCCATCAACCATCTGAAAGGGTGTTTTTGTGAAATTAAGGGAGAGCTTATGAGTGGTTCTATAAGCCCATAGGTCTTCTGCAGAGTAAATGAACACATCTTCTCTTTTTAGCATCCCCTAGCTTAGCCAAATATCCACAAAGCAAACCATTAGTCTTTTCTTCTAAACCATTAAACTGAGGATAGTATGGAGTTGACATAGCAAGACTTATTTTTAATCTTTACACCAAAGACTCAATTACTTCATTCTTAAAAGTCTTTTCCTCTAAACCATTACATTGGGGATAGTAGAGACTTGACATAGTATGATTTTATTTTCAATCTTTGCACTAAAGATTCAATTAATTCATTCTTAAAAGACTTTCCTCCATCTGTAAGGATTTCCACAACAATGGAGAATTGACTATGGACACCCAAAATGAGCATATATGCACTCCATGATAAATGATACCATAGTTGCTACCTTATTGTTGATTGTAGCCTTTGCTTCAGCCCACTTGGTTGCATAGTCTATAGCCACAAGAATATAATAATTTCCTTGTAAAGTACAACTGATAAATATAAATTAATGCCATAGTCACTGCCTTATTATTGGATGTAGTCTTTGCTTCACAGCCCACCTAGCTGCATAATCATACTTCCTTTATGAAGAATGAGAGAGCGGACCCACAAAGTCCAAATCCCACCTTTTAAATGGACCATATGATGGGATCAGATTCAAGAGCACGAAAAAAAACTATTGGCACCCATAAACCTATCATTTTTCACAACTTTCTCACCATTCATAAAATATCTTATGAAGCTAATGCTAGTAATACCCTATGTTATGCTAGTTGAAGTAAAGTGTCGTCCTGAGCATTCATGACACATTTTCATGATCCATTTTGATTCCTCAAGATTGACCACCCTCTCAAGAATCTTATCCTTACCTTGCCTATAGATAATGTCACCCAAATGGTGGTATAAGGATGATCTTTCCTTGTTGTTGCAAGTCTTGCTTGTGTTGAGCATTTAGTCCATGGGAAAAGCAACCTTCATCCAAGTAATGTGTTACACATCCAAGAGCTCTGGCCATCCTCTATCTATAAAGGCAAGAGTAATTACCGTCCCATGGCCTCACAAATTTGATCAAACTTTTGTAGGTACTAAATAGGATATCTAGTTCCATCAAATTTGGGCATCATCCTTAAGATGTGGATTAGCTTGGTTTTGCCCAACTCTGAGTCTCTAGGTGCTCTATTCTCATTGCATCGCAACCCCCATTCCCATTTCAAATGTCATTATTAGCATGCCTTATGCATATTCACGTGGTTGCGTGAAACCCTCTATTTCAAGATATGAGATTGTTAACCCCATTTGAGGATTAACAAGGTTTGCCACACTCCAATAGTGATGTGGTAGTGAGCTAGGATGTGCTCCCTAGTGTTATAATGCATTATGAGATGATGCAATGTATAATCAATAGGCTATCTAGAAACTTTGGGCACTTGCCTGGCCACACTTTAAGTATGTGGGAATACTTATGGCCATGTATATAAGGCAATTTCTCTTATAATGCAAGGACACTCTCCCATTGTGGAATTGAGATTTCCCTCTTCCTAAACCTCTATCTAATCTTCTCTAATGCATGCTAGTGAGTGTGTGTGTGAGTGATTTGATGTGAGAGGAGGGAGTAGTGCCCATAGTGCAAACGTGATGGTGTAACAACACACATGGGATAAGGCGAATGGTAAGCTACCCATGGCACTATTGAGCTTGTTAAAGACCTCAAGGGTTACAAGTTTGGCCATCAAAAATATTTCCACGGCACGTTGAGGTGAGTGGTTCCCTCTTTGCTATCTTTTAGCTTTAAAATTTTTGGCACTGCTCTATCGGGGAGCAATTCCTTGGCTTTATCATTTGTTTTTCTCTAATCTATGGTTACTCACACACTTGAATAGTGGAGTGCCATAAACAAGAGTGGGATTTGATGGAGATTTGTGTGAATTTTATGTGATTTTTGCTCTCTTTTAACTCTTTTTTCTGTTTTTTAAAGAGTGTTTTAACTTAATTTATTGCTTGATTTATTGTTTTCATGGTGTCTGGAGTGACTAATGGTGTTAGTAGAGCATGCACGTAGGTGAAAATAGGTTTGATTTACATAAGTTATATCAAGTGAGAGTTTAGTATTGCATTTTTGCTTTCTTTCATAGAGATTTTTTGCTTAAATTTTGTGTTTTTTGTTGTTTAAGTGCATTAGATTGTTACCAACTATTATAAGAATCTTAATCATTAAAAAAAACCATGAAAAAACTCTTGAAATTTTTGATGGACTAGTTTTTTCACTAAGGGGGTGATTAATGAATCTCAAGAGCCAAAAATTTAAAAAATATGTTTTTGTGTCCATTTTGATCATATAGGGTGACCAAATTAGTGTTTTGAGAGCATTTACACATATCAAAACAGCCAATTAGATCATTTTCTTCATCATTTGGTGAATTCTTTCTCCCATAAGTTTCTTTAATTAATCTTTGATTATTAAGTTAATGACATAATAAACTCTACAAATAGTTTAGCATTTTTATTACTAATCTAATGATATGCAACATTGTGTGAATTAATTCATGATTACTTAAGGACTAAGTAGAGCTCAAAAATTGAGCCCCCACAAAGAGGAAAAAATTAGCCTAAGTGTGTGTTAATCTTGATTACTATGATTAAGCTAATTTTTACACAACTCATTAGTGTTAATTGGAGCTTAGTTGTCATGTATTCAATGTATGCTTAAATTCTAGCATGGAAAGTTAGTTCTCCATCCACTGAGAAGAACATCAACAAAAGGTGGGTGGAAAAGTGACTAACTCCAAGCATCAAAAGGTGGGTGGAAAAGTGACTACTCCAACCATCAAAATGTGGGTGGAAAAATGACTGCTCAAGTACAAGAGTTCAACAAGGGTAGCAATCCTATTTGGCCACCTAGTCAAACCAAACAAAGTTCACATGGAGAAATTCACAAGCTTGACAAGAAGGAGAAAATAAGGTGGTCTCAACCATGGCATTCAAGGCAATCACATATGCCAGTAAAAGAAATATGGGTTCCAAATGTATTATTGCATGCCCAAGGATATCATGAAGGTGCAACCCAAATTTGGATCTCAAAAAGGCAAACCATGCTCACCAAAGAAGTAGAGGTATGCATCCAAAAAGAAGAACAGAGACCACATCAACCAAGATGCCATGTTGGATACCTAAGAATCCACCAAATATGGGTACCTATAAACCTACTTCAAGATCAAGGATATTATGAGGGCAATACCATCATATGGGTGCCTAAAGTGGTTTCCAACCGATCATCTTCATGAACCCACTCTTTGAACCAACAGTTGCTACTGTAGTTATAGAAGCTAAGTGGGACAAACATAAGAACCTACTCTCTTAAAAATAGAGGTAGCCACAAGAACCTGTTACTCACATGGTGGTAAAACAAATACCAATAAGCCATAAGAACCATTACTTGCAAAGGTAGAATGTCACAAGGAACTCCCACAAACATAATCTAATGAATCATCACCATCAAAAGGAGTGCAAAGGGAAAAGATATCATCAATCACCAAATGTATGCTGCTAGGAAGAAAGATCAGCATGAAGGGTCACATTGGAATCATGGCTTTCCAACTCCTAACAATAAAATACTTCCAAGGGTCAAATGACAAAATACAGACAAGGATTCAAAGAGTTTTCACCCACTGTGATTCTTCCATAATCACGATCGTGATTTTAAACACGTAAAATCATGAAGGTTAAAACTCCCACAAATGTGCAACCACATAGCCATAAAGTTTTCTCATTATATCTCTAATCCAAGAAACCATTATTATGTAATTCATACAATTTCATCACTGTTGGAAATTGGGGGGCCACTTCTTGGGAGGTCACCCATCCCAATAGTGTTCATGCCACTGCATGCTTAACCTCCACTGCTCTAATCCCTTCCGAGCCACGAAATTTGGAGGAGGAGGGATGATAATGGCCCTAGTCTTCTATTATTTATGTATGATCTCATTATCCCTGGCACTATGCATGTGGTATGTAGATGGCCAGAGGCCATGACCTTACAACCACCATGATTCTTATAGAATCACACCTATGGTTCATACCTAAACACAATATTCTTCAACGCACTTATCATCCTTGTAGTTACTCACCCATTGGTGGAAATGTCATCATTGACACCTTCTAGGTACATCTATGGATGGGGGGGAACATAGTGGGTGTATGCATGATCCATGGTACAAGCCATCGCCTCTAGAATTCCTTAAAATTCATCCTTGCCACCATTAGCCCAATGATCTCATTCACATAGCCTTTAACCCTTTATAACACATGGTTCCACAACCTCGCAAGACGATTAAATTCTTTCAAATCCTCTCCAAATTTTGGCAACAGGGCTAACCTGTTTAAAGGGTCATTTTTTATACTTCATGGTGGTATATCAGCTTGATCAATGGTCAAAGAGTACCTAATTGTTATTAATGGATAAAAAGCACATGGGAAGTAAAGCAAGTCAATTCAACACAAAATCCTCTCACAGCTTACAAGGGACACATTAACCAACTGATGTGCACATTACTTGTTAATGCTCCTCTAGACATGTGCTTCTCTTCTTCCATTGCAAATAACCATAGAATCCCTACTAAACTCAATAAACATTGTAACCATGCATGTGCAAAAACAATGAAAACAACAAGAAGAAGAAAAGGACGAAAAAAAGAGAGAAACAAAAACAAGAAGCAATGTGACACAATGGCCCCCACTCCCATTAGGATCACATCTGTTATTAACTTTTTCATTTACTTTAGATTCTTCATCCCTCTAGAGGATTAATTACATGCAAAAACAACTTATCAGCACCATGCATACATGTATCTCCACGAGGACATGATCAACATCAAGAAGGAGGGAATGTTAACCCCATTTTAGGGTTAACAAGGTTTGCAACATCTAATTATATACTAAAGCATAAGTAATATACATTTAATGTCAAGGTTATACATACCAAACTCATGAAAAAACAAGCTATAAAGTAATGGTGTCTAAATCCCACGATCCCATAAAGGTATAGATAGTTTTAATGGTGCTTCTTCCACTCCAAGAACGTGTGGTAGTGAGCTGGGATGTGCTCCCTAGTATTGTAATGCATCAATGTACTATGAGATAAAGGAATATACAATAATTAGATCTAGAATCTTTGGGAACTTGCCTGACCACAGTTTAAGTGTGTGTGAACACTTATGGCCATGTATATAAGGCAGTTTCTCTCATAATGTGAGGATGCTCTCCCATTATGCAATTGAGCTTTTCCTCTTGCTAAACCTCTCTCTAATATTCTCTCTAATGCATGTTAGTGAGTGTGTGTGAGTGATTTTATGTGAGAGGAGGGAGTAGTGCCCATAGTGCAACACGACGGTGTGATAATGCTCATGGGAGAAGGCGAATGGTAAGCTACCTATGGCGGTGTTAAGCTCGGAGACCTCAAGGGTTACGAGTTTGATCATATCCCAACACGTTGAGGTGAGTGGTTCCCTCTTTGCTATCTCTTAGCCTAATTTCCCCATGGGGTTGAGCTCTGCAGTTTCTAATGGTACTCATCCTACTTTAGTCTGGCTTTGAGGCTATTAGTTTGTTGGCTAAGGACACGGGCTGAGGACATGTTATGTAAATGCCCTTGTGGATCTCTTTGGCTTGAGGCTATCTTAGACATTGGCTCTTTACCCTTGCTTGCATTCCCTACTCCTCATGCGAGCTAAGAAGAACTGGAATTTGGTTCCTTGGTGAAGAACCTTCTATAATGAGCTCCTATGGAAAGTGGGACTACTATGTTATGTATGCTTAATGTTGGGTGTATTGAGGACCACTTGTCCCTTATGGTCGAACAAAGGAGACATTCTCTAATTTTTGTAGACATGCGTGTTGACTAGGATTTAGGGAAGGGTAACCAACCCTTTCTGATGATATGCCTCATGGTGAAAGACTTATTCACCAAGTAAAGTACTGCTTAAGTAGACAAAGAAAAAAAACTTGGTATAGCGAGGAGGTAATGCTTATACTTCTTTACATCATATAGCATGGATAATTCCTCTCTCTTAATAGTTGTGTAATTACGACATTGAATTAACGGACGACTAGCAAAGATCACAATCCATGTTATGCTCCCTTGATTGTGCTAACATGCATCTAAATAGGAAAGGCTGATGAAAGCATCAAACACATGGAATATTAGAATCTAGTTGGGGATTTCAAGATGGATGTGTTTGTTAATGTCTTCTTTAGTTTTTTTGTATACCCATTGACATTCATCTTTTCATTCATCGATATACACATGGAATATTATAATCCTAGTTGGGGATTTCAAGATGGGTTTGTTTGATAATGTCTTCTTCAGTTTTTTGTGTATCATTAGAATATTTCGAAGGTCATTTGGAAGGCCTTTTAGAATAGAGAGAAAATAGAAGTAGACCAATGAGCAAGCGGGCAACGTAACGTTGAAAAATAGTTATATTCAAATAAAAAATTTTAAAAACTTTAATTTATAATAAAAAAACTATCGTATTAATCTAAAAAGTAACATTCTTTTGGAGAACATGACTAACAATAGCAATAAACATGCCTTTTCATCTAAAAAGTAGTGCTTTCTTGGAGAATGTGACTGATAATAGCAATAAAGAGGCTTGACCAACTACGAAGCATGTATTTTCTTTTGACGCAAGAGAGGGAGAACTTTGAATGTTCTCTTCATTCCTCGATCTTCTTCTTCTTGTCTTGCTCTTCTCATCGTCATGTCTTCTTCTTCTCTTTCTGTTCCTTTTTTTCAAAAATAGCTACAACACACCAATGCTCAAAAAAAGTTGTTTCCCAACACACCAATACATTAGATAGCCATTTTGAGCTATAAAAGAGAGAGCAAAAACAATCAAGCCAAAATTATGTGGCAATCAGCTATGTGATTACATCAAATAGCCATTTAAATCTATACAAGGAAGAGAAAGAAAAATCAAAGCACTAATATGTGCCAAATGGCCATGATAGCCATTTGGAGCCATACAAGGGAGAGCAAGGAGAATCAAAGCACCAATGTGCTTGAAATGGCTTTGATAGTAGCCATTTGGAGCCATACAAGGGAGAGCAAAGGGAGAGCAAAGGGAGAGCAAGGAGAATCAAAGCACCAATGCGCTTGAAATGGCTATGATAGCCATTTGGAGCGATATAAGGGAGAGAAAGGAGAATGAAAACACATATGCGTGCTAAATGGCTATGATGTTAAAATGTAATGGGGGAAAAACTAATCAAAGCACAAATGTGCTTGAAATGGCTATGATAGCCATTTGGAGCCATACAAGGGAAAACAAGGAGAATCAAAGCACCAATGCACTTGAAATGGCTATGATAGCCATTTGGAGCGATATAAGGGAGAGAAAGGAGAATGAAAACACATATGCGCGCTAAATGGCTATGATGTTAAAATGTAATGGGGGCAACTGGGAGAAAAACTTCTCGGAAGGCCACCCATCCGAGTACGGTCACCAAACGAGTGCACTTAGCTACAAGGTTCCACAAATTGATCTAGCCATGGCAAACCCTAGAATCTTAAAGTGTTAAAGGCCTCTAGTCTATCTAATTTGAGGTACTCTTACAAGTAGACACCCCGTTTCCAACATCCCCTCTTGGATCCCCTCTTGGTGCCAACTTGTCCACTTAAGAAAAATGCTAAAATTTGCTAATTTTAGATATAAATACCGACAAATGGGTTAGTTTTCGTTCTTTCACAAAGCTGGTTTGAGCTATAAAAGAGAGAGCAAAAACAGTCAACCCAAAATTATGTGGCAATCAGCTATGTGATTACATCAAATAGCCATTTAAAATCTATAAAAGGGAGAGCAAGGAAAATCATAGCACTAATATGCAAATGGCAATCAGCTATGTGATTACATCAAATAGCCATTTAAATCTATAAAAGGGAGAGCAAGGAAAATCATAGCACTAATATGCAAATGGCTATGATAGCCATTTGGAGCCATACAAGGGAGAGCAACGAGAATCAAAGCACCAATGTGCTTGAAATGGCTATGATAGCCATTTGGAGCCATACAAGGGAGAGCAAGGAGAATCAAAGCACCAATGCGCTTAAAATGGCTATGAAAGCCATTTGGAGTGATATAAGGGAGAGAAAGGAGAATGAAAACACCTATGCGTGCTAAATGGCTATGATGTTAAAATGTAATGAGAGGAAAACTTCCCAGGAGGTCACCCATATGAGTACTGTCACTACACGAGTGCACTTAACTACAAGGTTCTACAAATTGATCTAGCCATCCAAACCCTAGATACTTAAGGTGCTAAAGGCCTCTAATCTATCTAATTTGAGGTAATATTACAAGTAGGCACCCCTTTCCAACATCCCCCCTTGGTGTTAACTTGTCCACTTAAGAATATGCACCAAATGGCTATGAGTGTGCATGTGTGAGTTTTTGGATTTAAATGTACCTACTATAAGCTTACTAAAGTAGATGAAGCAATAAACTCACAGCAGACACGAGTTTAGCTTAGCAAAATAGACCTTGGATTTACACGTGTATGAGTACTGTTCCGACACATGGTATCATCCAATTGAACCTCAAAAATTGATTTGTTGGGCACGTCTTTCAAGACCGTACACGTGTGAGGTGATATGCCGATCGTACGGTTGAGGTTTAACACTCAGCAAAAAATAGAAACTACTATTTTTTTTCAAATGTAGTTTCTAGTGTTAGTGGAGAGAGAGAGAGAGAGAGAGCGAGAGAGAGAGAGAGAGAGAGAGAGAGAGAGAGAGAGAGAGAGACTGAAGTTCTCTCTCAAAGAGAGAGAGAGAGAGAGAGAGAGAGAGACTGAAGTTTGCTTTCATCGCCCTCCCTCTCTCTCTCTCTCTCTCTCCCTTTGTTCACGCTGTTTGTGCCACCCACCATCCTCAGGCTGGCCCCGTCCCTCCGCCTCCTATTCCCACCCACCCTAAACCCTCCCACCAGCCCCCCTGCCCTCTCTCCCTCTCTCTCTCTCTCTCTCTCTCTCTCTCTCCCTCTGTTCATTTTTGTTGCCCTCTCTCTCTCTCTCTCTCTCTCTCTCTCTCTCTCTCTCTGTGTGTGTGTGTGTGTGTGTGTGTGTGTGTGTGTGTGTGTGTGTGTGTGTGTGTGTGTGTGTGCTGTTCACCCGCCTCGCCTGCTGCCCTCTCTCTCTTCGAACCTGTGTCACCTCCCTCTCCCGCCTACTACCCTGCTTGCTGACTCTCTCTCTCTCTCTCTCTCTCTCTCTCTCTCTCTCTCTCTCTCTCTCTCTCTCTCTCTCTCTCTCTCTCTCCGCCTCCCTATTCCCACCCACCCTTCCTCAGACCCCCAAGGTAGCAACATAACTCTCTCTCTGCTGAATCTCTTCTCTTTTCTCTACATGGCTTGACCCCCCTGCTTTGCTGCTACTATTTCACGCTGCGCGCAGGTATCATGGATTAATTTCTAGTCCATTGGTTGTGGGAAGTACAGCAAAAGGTCATGGCCCAGACCGGAGTTAAAGAGGAGCTCGTGAAGGTGGAGGACAAGCTCAGCACAATTATCAAAGAAAACAAGAAGATGGTTGACTCTTCTGTTACCGCAATCATAAACCGCCTCTCCAAACTCGAGAAGGGATTTGACAAAATCCAAGAGGTTGAAGAGAGAACATCCAAGCAGGAGGCTGAGATTTCAGCCTTAAAGGAGGAACTAGTGGAGGCCAAATTGCATGCTAAAAGTCAAGCGGCTGAAATCTCAGCCCTCAAAAAGGAGTTGGAAGCCACTTCACAAGGCAAGCTTGAGGATGGAAAATTTCAACCTTCCTTTATTGAAGAGCTGAATACCATCAAGGAACAAATGAGGATCATTCGAGAGGAGGAGGAGCAACATAAAGAGAGAAGACATCTTCATGGGTGGAGGTGATCTCACAGAGACACAAAAGAAGATGGACGAGGCGGAGAAATGGATCGAGGTCGCCAAGAAAGGGAAAGGTAAAGAATCGCCACCCATCCCCACTCCCACCATCATCAACATGACCCTTGAAGAGGAGCAAAGGAGGGAGACCCGGGCCTTACATGTAGGAGTGTCCAGTCTAAAAGACCGCGATGATGTGGAAGGGGAAACCAAGGAGCTCTTCTCTATGATGGGCATTGAAGCCACGCACACAAAGGCATGGAGAGTGGGAAAGAAGAGAGAAGGTAGTGGCGAATCTTCTAAGGAGAGAGCACTTGTCATTCATTTCCCCTCCATATCATTCATTTCCCCTCCATGGAAGCGAAAAAGGACTTCTTGAAGAGACGTCCTACACTCAAAAATATGGGAATATTTCTTGGAGATGACCTCACACTCTCGCAACTTGCCCGCATGAAAGAAGTTATGCCCAAGAGAAAGGAAAGTGGCATTCTATAGAGATGGTAGAGTGGTGATTATGGAGAGGCTCTCTTCATGACGGCGGCATGAGACCTATGGGACTACACTCAAAGTTGCTACTTGGAATTGTAATGGATCTCTACGCCTTGATGTAGGGGCTTTTGAGGATAGTTTCACTGGGAGGGACATCATCTTCTACTGTGAGATGCATCAGGCTCCTGGACAGCAGTCCATGCCACAAGTTAGTGGATACCGATGGGAGATAGCTTGTAGACAAGAGACTCATTCAGAGCATAGAGGACGGGGCTCAGGAGGAGTGGAAGTATTGTTTAGAGAGGATCTGCCAGCCACCACTGATACATAGATGAGCAGGCTAGGTACATGTGGGTTAGACTGAGGGGGCAGAGATGGGCAGATATCTCTACATTGCTATATGCTATTTTGCTCCTAGTACATCAGTGTATGCATCACCTAGTAGAGCAGGCAATATCCCTTTTCTATTTTGGATGATGACATTTGGGAGTTCTCTAGGGACGGACATCATTCTCCTGGGGGACTTCAATGCCAGGACCGCCCATAACCAAACAATATTTTATGATACCTCAGAGGAGATGTTGAGGGAGCTGGATGTTAGGGATATGGGCCTATCTAGACTCTCACATGATGAGGAACATACTATGTATGGGCGGTATTTGATAGACATGGAAACTGCACATGGATTGGCCATCTTGAATGGCCTACAGAGATTCCCGAACAGCGGGTGGTTTCACTAGCTTTCCACATTGGCATGGTGCTAGTACAATGGACTATGTTATGGCTCAGCCCAGTCTCATTCCCTCTTTTCAGGATTTTATGGTAGGCACTAGGCCGGTTGGAGTAGCAGTGGATCATGTTATCTTGTCCTTCACTCTCACATTTCAGTTCAGCACAGCTCCATTGGGATAGGTCTCCACACACACTCGTTATACCTTTACGAGGGAGACTGACACCGTGTACACGAATGAGATATATAGACGCTTATGTGCCGAGGTTCCAGGATGGCCATTAGATGAGCTTACTCAGATAGTGATAGAGACGCTTCATGCTGCAGCATCAGAGGCATATCCCCATAGTCAGCCTACACGGAGACGATCTGGGAACATGCCACAGAACAGCTGGTATGATGAGGAGTGCAGAGAGATGAGGATCAGATTACAGAGAGAGGTGCTCATGGGTGTTACCACTCACAGACAGTCACGGATTACCTTCCGGCACCTAGTGCGATGGAAGAAGAGGGCTTATCTCTTGCTCAGTTAGAAAGGGATTTGTATTGTTATTTATGAGTCAACACTCAGGCAAGGCATGGAGACTATTCCATGAGCATTCACCATCACCAGCCATTACCTCCACAGAGATTTGGGGTGAGTATGCAGCATCCCTGTACACAGCACCAAGACATCCGCCCTTGCCAGACCCATCACAGACGTGTGCTTTCTTTACTGCTGAGATGGTAAGGAACGCTATTGACATGATGAGGACTGGGAGAGCATATGATCATGATGGTTTGGTAGCATAGCACTTTATTCATGCCAGAGATATGCTTGTAGAGCTTATTGCTATGATGTTTAACCGAGCCATGTGTGAGGGTTTTCCTAAGACTTGGAATATGTCCATGATTGTGCCTATCTTCAAGTTAGGGGATCCCATGCTTCCTGGGAATTATCGTACCATCATGATTAGTCACACATTGGCTAGATTATATGTATGTATTCTTGAGCAGGAATTGAGTAGAGGGGCAGAGAGAGAGGGCATACGTGCATCAAGGCAGGCAGGGTTCAGGAGAGGTTTCCACTCTTGACCATATCTTGACACTCAGAGCTATTATTGAGGAGGGTAGATTATATGGCAGGAGGATTTATATGGTAGATTATATGGCAGGAGGATTTATTGTTGCTTTGTGGATTCTCGCAAAGCTTTTGACATAGTACCGAGAGCCAGACTGATGCACAGACTACAGGAGATGGGAGTGCCCACACAGAGCTGATTTGGGGAATCATGGCTTTATACAGGACAGTTGTGGCAGGTACATACTACTCAGGGTATATCTGAGATGGTTCACTCCACTATTGGGGTGAAGCAGGGTTGCCCCCTTTCTCCCACCTTATTTGGGATGTATGTGGATGAGGTTTCGGACTATGTAGGGCGGGAGGGTGACAGAGGAGCACAGCTAGCAGGGACATGGATTCTGTTGTTATTGTATGTTGATGATATTGTGCTAATCTCAGATTCTCCAGAGGGGATGCAGCGTCATTTGGATGCATTGCACACGTTTGCATAGGACAGTGGATTGTCTGTTAACTTTGGTAAAACCAAGGTGGTAAAACCAAGGTGATGGTGTTTAACACCACAACACAGTGGGTTAGGAGGTCAGTACCCACCTTTACATATGGTCAAGAGACAGTGGAGTATACAGATGCATATACTTACCTTGGTGTGGTTTTTAGTGGCCCACTATTTTCCTTGAGGAGAGCAGCGGAGACAAGATTGACCAGAGCTTATGCAGCATTGGGGAGACTAGAGAGGATGCATTCACAGTTTCAATTTCAGGAACCTCGAACAAAGCTCTGGCTCTTTGACACTTTGGTCATTTCAGCCATGCTATATGAAATGGAGATATGGGGACCCTCAGTGGTGGATCGCCATAGCCGAGCTGGTAGCACTGATGGATGGAGATGTATGGAGAGGCCCTTGGTTTCTATGATTTCCTGGATGATTAGGGCCAAGGCCTCCGTGTACCACATGATATTATCCATGCAGAGATGGTTGCCTCCCCATTGGTAGTAGAGGCACTCACTCGATCAGTCTCCTTTATACATAGCACTTGGGCTCTCCCTAGAGATAGATATGCTTGCTTAGCCCCCTGGAGTCTTCACGACAGTTGGCATCACAGGGAGACGGATCATGTTGGTATGCATAGATGACAGCTTGGTTCCTACTGCATGGCTCCCTAGATGCACCCTCCCTCTCTCTCACATGGGAAGAGATTACCAGACTTATCAGGCAGGACTTGACTCAGCTGGACACTAGGAGGACATGGATACAGCTGACACACGAGCTTGGTACGAAGATGGCTTTCTATAGAGATCATCTTCTCCAGCTCACGGAGGATGGGTTTGTGATTAGACCCAGCTACATGGATACTCATCTTTCTCATGGGGTTCTATTGGCTAGATGTGCACATCCTCACACCAGCTAGAGATTGAGACTAGCAGATTTAGAGGAGTACCAATTGAGGCCACGATTTGTCAGTTGTGCCAGATGGAGCCAGAGACAGAGTTACATTACATATGTCACTGTCCAGTATGTTATGAGATACGAGGCCGTTTTCACTACCTATTCAGAAGGTTTCAGAGGGTTTTGGACCATTTTCTAGAGTCATGAGATACTAGGATCAGAGATGCCTTGGATTATACTTGCTGGAGCTGCATAGACATAGAGAGGGTCTCTTGAGAGGGAGGGGATCAGAGAGGGAGAGACACCTACAGAGGCAGATTACAAACTTCTTTTGACCAGAGAGGGTCTCTTGAGAGGGAGGGGATCAGAGAGGGAGAGACACCTACAGAGGCAGATTACAGACTTCTTTCGACCAGAGATTGAGCAGTCAGGCCAGCAGGCATTGCAGCTAGCCCCAAAGTATAGCCGCACCAGAGGTACATTGATTGATCGGGCTATAGAGCTGGGGTGGTCCAGGTGCCCCAAGATGAGAGGCCCATCTCAACACCGGCAGAGACTACAACAGAGGATTATGACCATACTAGCATGGCATGGGAGACGTCCAGTTAGGGTACTCACCATGGAGGACATTGAGGATATCCGCCATCGACCGATGAGAGATATCTTTGGATAGTGATGTATATGATGCTTACCTTTGTTGCTGGAGTTTTCCTCCCCAGATGTTATCCATTAGGAGCTCCTAGTACCTTACTTTTCCTCATAGTTATTGTTTCAGTTTCAGTTAGTTGTTTAGTTGTTTTAGCTTTTCTTACACAGACATTGTATCAAATCCACCAATTGTTGTAACCTTTTTGGTCTCATAGGTCATTTTGGCCTTTTGAGGACATTAATATATCATTTCATTTCATTTTCATTTCTCTCTCTCTCTCTCTCTCTCTCTCTCTCTCTCTCTCTCTCTCTCACACACACACACACACACACACACACACACACATGCACCATCTCACAGATACATATATGCACATATACACAAGGCAAGACTTAGATGGCCATTCGGCGTGATAAGGAGGTTATGTAGAATTTGTGATCTCCTATGCATGCCAAAAGGCTCTACACTCTCTCTCTCTCTCTCTCTCTCTCTCTCTCTCTCTCTCTCTCTCTCTCTCTCACACACACACACACACACACACACACACACACACATACCCACACATAAAACCTTTTACAGTACAAAAAAATGTGTTTGTTTTTGTGTTTATGTGAAAGAGTGCCATTTGGAGTGCATAAAGTATTCTAGAGCAACTCATAAACCCCTATGGAGCGCATAAAGTATTCTTCTCTATCCCCTTAGCCATTTTAGCACACGCATGGTTATCTTTCACACACACACACACACAATCACACACACACATACACACCTACATCACTATAAGTTGGTGTGTGTGTGTGTGTATGTATGTATGTGTGTATAAGATAGCCATTTGGAGCTATAAGAATATTCTAAAGCAACTCTACAAGATCACAAGATACAAAGCCAATGGTCCATAGCCATTTAGCGCGCATACTACGTTCCAACATTGTTAAGGTCTAAATATCGTGCCAAACGGCACTAGAATTCTGTGTGTGTGTGTGTGTGTGTGTGTGTGTGTGTGTGTGTGTGTGTGTGTGTACATGCACACACAACATATACATACACACACACACACATACATACACACGTGTGTGTGTGTGTGTGTGTGTGATACAAAAGAGTACTAAAATTCATCATACTTTCTTTCAAGTTTTCTTCTTTGCTAGAACATTTAGCACACAAAATAAACTTTCCCTCTCATCATCTTCATCATTCTTCTTCTCTATCCACTTAGCCTTTTTATCATACATGGCTATCTTTCACACACACACACACCTACATCACTATAAGTTTGTGTGTCTGGGTGGGTGTATGTGTGTGTGTGTGTGTGTGTGTGTGTGTGTGTATGTGTGTCTGGGTGGGTGGGTGGGTGGGTGGGTGGGTGTGTGTGTGTGTGTGTGTGTGTGTGTGTGTGTGTGTGTGTGTGTGTGTGCGTGTGTGTGTGTGTAAAAGATAGCCATTCAAAGCTATAAGAATATTCTAAAGCAAATCATGCACCCTTATGTGCACCAAATGGCTATCAAGAGGAAAGTGTTTTATCTGTAACATTTACTTCCTTTTTACTCTTCCCTTACATTCCAAAACTTAAGTTTTGAAAGTGATTTATTTCATTCAAAGTTCACAGACTCCTCAATTGCTTTACTTTTTTTTGGGATAGTTAGTGTGTTAATGTTACAATTTATTATTAGTGTAGTTATCTGTATACTTATATGATGATCTGGATAAGTTTTCTTTAGGTGTGAAAAACTAGTCTATTTTTCACGGCCTTGAATATCTAGAGATATTCACAACAAAAAAAGGACATCATTTTGAAGCAAAAACATGTTAGAATGGATCACTAATATAAAAGGAGTTGAGATTAGGGTTAAGAGTGCCATTCTTAATAACTTTTATCAACATAAGAAACCAGCTTGGTTTTTCATGATGTGAATCAAGATTTTCACAAAAAAAATGTTAGTATCTAAAGATGAAAAGATGTTAGAATGGTTTAGTAAGTCATCAAAATATGCAATTAGTGTGCAAAGTGTTATTCCTGAATAAATTTTTAGACGTTAAAAACCAAACCGAATTTTCATAACGTGAATAACTTGAGATGTTTACATCAAAAAAATTTATATTCTTTTGACAAAGTTGAATGCACATTAGTATTGTGGACTATGCAGATGATGAGATGGAGTTAGTGATTTATGCATCTTTTGAGATTTTCATTGCGTAAATACCAGGGTGTTTTTCACGCATGATTTTCTAGGGATAATCACGTCAATAAAAAGTTAGTGTTATGATACAAAATGATGTTAGAAGAATGAAGTGCATATAATAAGTGAAGGGTAGTGGCGATCGACTCATTAATAGGGTGGGCACCGCGTGTCATCACATGTGAAGGGTGGTAGGCGACTGACTCATTTAATAGGGTGGGCATACCACATGTCATTACATGATTGGTCTAGATTTTCACACATGAATTAGATATTAACCCCCAAAAAAATTTATTATTATTTTACTTAGCCCTTTTCACACCCTGTGGAAGCTTGTTATCACCCCAATTGACAAGATTGAAGCACTTTTTTGGGCATGAAAACTTGAGATCTTCATGGTTATGAACATCCACTGGGTTTTCACGTTAAAAAAAATTTTGAATTTCGTGTTTTTGAGTTGATTTTCTAAATCCCCTAATCAATGTGAAGACCTTGGTATGATTTTCACTACTTTTGAACCACCTTTTTTGGACATGAAGAACTCAAGATACTCATTGTTGTGAACATCCATTGGTTTTTCATGTCAAAAAAACTTTTGATTTTTATTTGTTTAAGGTGATTTTGAAGTTCATTGATCCTTTGGAGGACAGGCCATGATTTTTTACTCCTATTAGAATAACTTTTTTGAACATGGAAAACTCGAGATACTCACGGTCGTGTGAGTCTCTACTAGTTTTTTCATGCCATCCAAACTTTTGAATACTATCATGCTTTAGAGTTAATACTATGATTCCTTTGACCATTATGGAGTGCTAAGCATGAATTTTGACCATTATAGAGTGCTAAGCATGAATTTTGACCTTTTTGGACTAAGTGTTTTGGGAATGAAAAATTGAGTTTTTTCATGGGTGATTATCTAATGGAAAGTCATGCATGAACATTCATACATGATTACTCATTATTGGTTCAAGGCTATAGGGAACTCCCTTTCCTTACTTCCTTTGAGTTTTTATTTCCCCTATATCTTTAGGTCCCTAGTATCCACTTCCTTTTTTTTTGTCAAAGGATAATGTTGACAGAGATTCTCTAATTCGTTCCCTAAGTGTTGCATCTCCTCCTTACAACCATGGATGAAAATAGTGCTAGATCCATGCCAAGATGTATTCTAGGTTCTTTATCCTTCATGTCTTTGGTTCTTCATGCCCATTCTCTAAATAGTTTCCTTATTTTTGTTAGTCTAGCAAGGTGGCCCTTCTTAGTTGAGTAAGGTGGCCCTTGAAACTTCTCCCTCCAGACAAGTATATGTGTCCTATCCAGAGTCACCTTCTCTTTGTTGGGCCTAGTTTTTGTTTTTGGCTGATTCTTGACCCCTAATGGTGTTGCATTTTTTACTTTTACTTTTTCTAGCTCTTGGACCCTCTTAGGTATTCAGATTTATGTGCCTCTCTTATTGTACCCTTGTGCGATTAGAATAGTTGTTTGGAACCCATCTTTGGCTTCTTTTTTACGGTTTTCTTTCCCATTATGGTTGTCTATGTAATTGATGATTGTTCTAATTTTGAGCTAGGCATTCTTCACTTTCTATTTGGGTAAACTTGTTTATTCCATTCTTAATAGAGTTGTGTCTTCAAGAGGTTCACAAGACCCATTACTTTCGAGTTGGTTTGAAGGAGGGTGACAATTCTTGGGAGCAGTTAGAGAGGCCACCATGATTGGGATTTTCTAACCTCATGGTTTATGTGATCAGCTTTGAGCTCAAGAAACTTTGAGCTTTTTCCAAAGAGGAGAATTTGGGGACCAAAGTGGCACTGTTATTTTGCCTCCCTTTGTTTATATCTAGAAGGTTCATTCCTTCATTTAATGGAGTAATCAGTTGCATCAATCCATGCTTTTCCTAGCAGTATCTGCTCTTCCACAACATATGCATGTATAACATATACCTTTCAGGCTATAGGATCATTGTTTATAAGAATTTGAACTTTTAAACAACCTCTTGCATGGAAACTATGAGCACTAGTATTTGTTGATTCCAAGTCTGGTTTACCCAGAGCTCATAAGACATCAAGTTGTGACTTGCTTATGTGTCGATTAGAGCTATTCTTGTGTTAAGATTCTTTTCCTCCACGAACACTTGAATGACCCTTGAAAACTCAATATCCAGGTCTTCATCCTCTATGGATAATAGATTAGCCATATTGGTTGTGAAAATATCTATCCCTGGAACCACTGTTTAGCTTTATTTATCTTGTCCATAGGCTCTCTTAGGTGAGTCTTTTCACGGAATCTTGCCCTTTTTTCTCCTCTTCCTTTTTATGGATTTGAGCAAGCAAGTTATGGGTCCCATTAGCATCGATGCCATCAAGGGTCTCAATTTTGACCAACCCTTGTCGAGTAATTTGGTGATCTTGAAACTTCCCATTTTCGAAAGTTTCAACCTTTTCTCTCCATTCCAAATGATAGCCCTAAGTTTCCCTCTTTAAGCTCCTTATCCTTAACATTTTGGTCAAACCAATTTTTTTGTTGGAGCTTTTTCACCCTACAGTTTAGTATCTTTAATTTTCTAAGGTCAATTAGTCTCTCAGCCATAGCATTTTTTCTCAACCTTTCATTGGTTGCAATTCTCAAATTGGGAACTATATGTTTCATTGGCATTATTGTATCAACCCCATAAGTTAACCAAAACTGGGTATACCCAGTTGCCACTTTGTATGATGTTTGATATGTCTATAGTGCAACTTATGCATCCAATCCGGTCTACTAGCTTGAATGCTCTTTATTAAAATGCCACATAGGATTTTGTTTGTACTCTCAGCTTTGGCCATTGGCACAGTGAAGATTTCCTATGTATTATCATAAAGTCTTTCATGAGGTAATCTATCACTGACTATGTCCAACATGCATCCAAACCTAGAAAGAACCTCCTTGTATGATAATCTGGCAGTGGTACAAGCATCGGCCCTACTGGTAGCCCTGGCTTCTGCCCACTTTATAAAATAGTTTGTCTACTATGATATAGCAAGCTTAGGTTTTATATGCGACATGACTAATAAGTCCTACAAAGTCAATTCCCCATTTCTCAAAGGGTTGCTAGATTATTACTAGAGTGAGGGGCATCATGTCCCTCTACAATGGTATAGCAATTTGTTGACATTCATTGTAAACTTTGACAGAGTGTGTCGCATCACCAAACAATGTTGGAGCCTTTTTATAGGACCATTTGTTTGGGCCCTTTTTCTATTGGGAAACTCTCTTAACTAGATCTTGTTGATCTTATTTCTATGGTTCCCTCATTTAAACCATCATGGATAAGGATCATTCACTCACCCTTACCTATGCTCTTTGGTCGCCTCCTCCTACCCTCTTTGGTCACCTTCACATACCTTTTTTAGAGGTAGAAGCCGGTAAAAGTGAACATCCACCTTATCTTTATTCAATTGTTGGGGTGATGAACATCCACCTTGTCTTTGTTTAATTGGTGGGCCTAGGCTCGAGTTAGCACATTTAGTGGGGATACAATGCATCCTGGTTGTATACTTATCTTGGATACTTGTTTTAGGATTGGTGAAAATTGTTGCTTCCCTGCTTGACTTGTATGGATAATCCTTGATTAGATGGTTTACTACACACTTTGTACAAGTAGATGCTAGAGCCACTAATGCTTTTTGCTTCCTTGCTTGACTTGTATGGACAATCTTTGATTAGATGGTTTACTACACACTTTGTACAAGTAGACGATGGAGCCACTAGTGCTTGTTTCTTCCCTACTTGACTTATATAGACAATCCTTGATGAGATGGTTTACTACACACTTTGTACAAGTAGACACTTGATTAGATGGTTTCCCTGCTTGACTTGTACAAGTAGACACTTGATTAGATGGTTTCCCTGCTTGACTGGTATGGAAAATCCTTGATTATATGGTTTACTTATCAAGTGGAGACTTGTTATAAGATTGGTGGAAATTTTTGCTTCCCTGCTTGAGTTGCATGGGCAATCCTTGATTGGATGGTTTACTACACACTTTGTACAAGTTAGATGCTTGATTAGATGGTTTCCTTGCTTGCTTGCTTGACTTGTATGGACAACCTTTGATTAGATGGTTTACTACACACTTTGTACAAAATTAGACACTAGAGCCACTAATGCCTGTTGAGGAGCTTACTGTTGAGAAGGAGAAACCATTTTGTGTGGGAATTTTACTACTTGTTGATGAGCTCTCTCTCTCTCTCTCTCTCTCTCTCTCTCTCTCTCTCTCTCTCTCTCTCTCTCTCTCTCTCTCTCTCCCCCCCCCCCCTTGTCCTTCTTTTACTCTCCTTCTCCTTCCTTGCCCTCCCCCTCACTCACTTACATCCCTCTCATTCTCTTTCCACCCCCCTTTTTCTCTCCTCCCACCATTCCTTCTCTATATCTCTCCATCTCTCTCTATGTACTACACCAAAATTTACTTTCTCTATGCTAGTCATCCAAAAAGGGGCTCTAGTATGATATCCATACATTAGCACAAATATGCATCATTCCATCTTCGAATATATATCACTAGGAGGCAGTCTAGAGGCTAAAAAAAGAGGAGAGTGGAAGAGGCTTGGTTCTCTCTCCATATAAACTTAGATTGCATACACACACATACTCTATAAAAGTGTGTGCCACATCATCACCCACACCCTACGAAAGTGTACATCACATCATCACACAAAATTATGCACCACATTATCACAAACCTTGCAACAAAATTGTGCGACAAGTCATGACACAAATATATTTTCCACATCACATGAAACGATGTATGGCCTCACCATCCATACATTCCAAGAAAGTGTGCCACATCACCATTTATAAGGGGCTAGTTATTCATCAATCAAGAAGCAACAAAAACTACTATAGGATATAAAGCATTATACCTTGAGCATGGAATGAGCATTTGAGAGAGAGAGAGAGAGAGAGAGAGAGAGAGAGAGAGAGAGGGCATGCATGCAGGAGTGGGGTATTTAACCTTTTACATTAAACAAAATTAGAAAGTTTTGCATCAAAAATTTATATATACATATATATGTATGTATGTATGTATGTGTGTGTGTAGATGTGTGTATGTGTATGTATGTATATGTATATATAAGCTTTAAAGAAAGACCTACCATTTTCCCTATGGGGGGAGATTCTGCCCCATGGGGGAGGGGTTGGAGGGGGGATTTTTGTATTTCAAAAGTGGTGTGCATGAGAGAGAGAGAGAGAGAGAGAGAGAGAGAGAGAGAGAGAGAGAGAGAGAGAGAGAGAGAGAGATGGCATGGAGAGCTATTTTTAAAATAGAAGTCCCCAATCCCCTTCCCCTATGGGACAATGCTGCTCCCCATGGGGGAAGGGCTATTTTAAAATAATAATTCCTACACCCCCCACCCAAAACCCCTTCCCCCATGGGATGGTGCCGATCCCCATGGGGGAAGGGAGGTTTTTTCTAATAATGTTTTGTCTAAAATATTTCTTCATTTAATGTATGAAGATTCCTTTGTCCAAATTTTTGGTGAGCATTTACACTATACTACACACCCCTTCCTTTGTCCAATTTTTTAGTGTTCGATTCATAAGCATTTACACTACACCCCACACCTCTTCCTTTGTCCAAATTTTTGGTGACTAATTGATAAGCATTTACAAACCCCACACCCCTTACTCTCCTTTGTCTCTTGATTTCTATTGCGTTAACCTCTAGCAACACCACCCCCAAACCCATATTGATTTTCTTTGCATTAGCCAATAGACATTTGGATTGCAAGAGTTTTGTAGAGAGAGAGAGAGAGAGAGAGAGAGAGAGAGAGAGAGAGAGAGGATCCTATGCAAGTTGAGAGGATACTCCTCAGTAAAGAGAAAGAGGATCCTATGCAGGTTGAGAGGATACTCCTTAGTTAAGAGAAAGAGGATCCTATGTAGGTTGAGAGGATACTCCTTAGTCAAGAGGATCCTATGTAGGTTGAGAGGATACTCCTTAGTCAAGAGGATCCTATGTAGGTTGAGAGGATACTCCTTAGTCAAGAGACAAAGAGAAAGAGATGGAGCACTAAATAGCAAGCAAGAATATTGATGAAGGCCTATATGGAGCCTCTAATTATTGTATCAAGCTATAGAAGAGTTGGCTAGGAAGACAATCTGTGGCATGTTTGCCTCTCTTCTATACAAACACCTAAGGTCTATGATTATGAGGACTCCCTTCATGTTGATTCATGTAGAGAATAATGAGAGGACAAGCTAGATACTATGAAGCCTCCCCAAAGAAAAAAAACATGAACATGGGTAGAGAGAGTCAAAATCATGATATGGCAATAGCATGTGGATTAGCAAATAAAGTCAAGAAGAAATGTCAAGACCTTCTAAGAAAGGCTGATACAAAAAGAATTTTCTAGAAAAACAATCATCCAGTTACATCTAGGGTTATTTGATTGATTTTCGTATGGTTGATTGATTTTCCTAAGGCCCACCTTCCTTTGTCAACTAGACCAAAAAAATTTAACTGCTTAATTTTTGTACAATTGATTGATTAACCTAAGGTCCCACTTCCTTTTTTAATGAATCAACTAGACCAAAAACGTTCAATTCATATTCAATTAATGCTAGCTAATTATGGGTCATTAATTTTTGTAACCTAAGGTTTTGAAGGATGAGAGCATTAAGACTTTCTATCCTCACCTTGGAGTCACTTGGCACCATCCTCCCTCTCTTCCCACTCTTCTACAAACCAACCCTCCACACCGTTTTCTGCTTCCACTTCGCTAGCTAATCTAAGACCTCTACCCCTCCCAACAACCCATCTCTATGTATGCTTGTATCTCCACACATGGTTACCGCTTCCACTTTGCTAGCTAATCTAAGACCTCTACCCCTCCCAACAACCCATCTCTATGTATGCTTGTATCTCCACACATGGTTACCGTTTCTAAACAAAAGGACAATTCTATCTCCCAAGCCCCTAGGGCTTAGGAAATATTCTTAGTAACCCATGTTAACAAAACGGTCTAGGATCCAAGATGATGTGTTTGAATGGTCTATCCTTAATATGGAAGGTAGATAAAGGAGGGAAATTTTTTTATGTTGCATGCATGTGATTGCCACCAACGCATATCATATCACCAATATGCACAAGATAAGTATGAGAATAATTTTCACAAATGTGAGAGAGAGAGAGAGAGAGAGAGAGAGAGAGAGAGAGAGAGAGAGAGAGAGAGAGAGAGAGGTGGCATGGAAAAAGAATTTGTGTAATACAAACATGGATGAAATTTGAATGCACTACTGATTCCATTTTCCATAATCCTCTGAAGGGTACCCATTTCAAGGTGTATTTTCTCTTAGAGAGAGAAATAAAGATATATTAAATGCTTGCTAAAGACCCAATAATGGGCCTATGTGTTAGGACCTTAAGACAATTGGAAAAGGAAACTCTAATTTTGTTAACCACTCCGGTTAACATTACCTTGTGCATTGCTACACCTACTCTGGTTAACATTACCTTGTGTGTTGCTACACCTTTGTAATTTATCTTTTTGTAACCGTGCAAAGCGCTCATTGTAAAAGAGATATGGGATGACTGATGAGCTTATGGCTTGTGTAATGCCGCTGATGATGAGGAATAGATGTACATAGAGCTAGAGGATCTAGGAAGACTAGTTTTGGGCCCCCAATTGTAAATGGGCGGCCAGACATTGTAATTATGAGCTCATGTATATAAAACATTTTAAGGAATATGAAAAGGGACAATCCCATTTTTCTCACTTGAGCTTGCCTTCTCTCTCTCTCTCATTTGAGCTTGTGGTTGCATGTTAGCTTGTGTTCTTGCTTGCTTGCATGTTGGATTGTTTGTGTATGTAAATAGGGATGGTAATGCTCTCCTTTCTCCTCTTCTCTACCTTCTCTTTGCTATCTACCATGTCCTTTTTCATGCTAGTTGCATGGAGGTTGAGCTCTCCATATCTCCCTCCTTCTTTCTCTCTACCTAGCATTTAGATCTCTTCTTGGGTGACACACAACAAGAGGTGGAGTGAGGCCCTAGCGGCTTCACATCGAGGAGTTAACCCTCATAGGGTTGGCCAAGTGCAACTCTGTGGACTTGACTCTTGCATGCATCTTTCTTCTCTTCTTGTGTGCAAGGTAGCATGTTATCCTTAACATCTTTAGCACCGCTACACCACCGGGGAATGCATTTAGCTTGAGGTCCTGCACACTATTCATTTGCTAGTGCCTTTGATTAGTTCGGTTGGAGTGCAAATCCACCAGTTGGTTGTTTAATCTCGTTTTGTTTTGTTTTTTGATGGTGATTACCCGGAGCATTGGAGGTTGATCGAGCATTGGAGTGTTCAAGTCTTCACCGAGAGCGGGAGAAGCAGGTGAGTGCTCTCACATTGCCCTTAACATTCATGCAGCAAAACCTTAATTTTTTGTGTTTTTTTCTTTCATTCTAGCTTAATCAACTAATTAATCTTAATTTGTTAGTTTTAATCATGCATTGTAGTCACCAATAAATAGCTAGAGATTAGCTCTAGCTCCTTATTAAAACAAAAACACAAAAAAACTATGGGAAAACACGTGAATCAATAGGGGATTGAGAAAAAAACCAGGCAAAACCGCATTCTACTTGGCTGTTATGAGAAACGAACGCCCATTTTCTTATAAGGCCATAGCCATGGCACATGTGCCATGACCGTTCCTATATGCTGTTGACCGAATCTCGTAAGATTTCCTACCTAAACATGGCAGATGCATTAAAATAGGAATAATTGCATTAAATTGAGCATAAATTGCATTCAATCTAGGGGGTGTAATTGTACTATCAGAGAATATTCAGGGGGGGCTGTTAAACCTGCACCCATAAATTCCTAGACAAATCTTAAAAAATTCCTAGATCTAATAATGCCACGACCGTTCTTGAAGTGCCATGGCCATTCCAAATGTGCCATGCATGTTCCCTTCTCATTGAGAAGGGAACGAGCATTCGAGAGCTCTATTGTTGTAAGTGCCATGGCCATTCCAAATGTGCCATGCCTGTTCCCTTCTCATTGAGAAGGGAACGAGCATTCGAGAGCTCTATTGTTGTAAGTGCCACAGCCACTCCAAAAGTGCCACGGTCGTGCCATACCCTCTATCTCATAATCCCAAAAGCGAATGCCCGTTCCCTTCTTTCTCTAAAAGCGAACACCCGTTCCTTTCTACCTTCAAGAAGTGAATGCCCATTCCCTTCTCATCTAGAAGCGACCGCCCATTCCATTCTACTTTTGGAAGTGAACGTCTGTGGCATGTACACCACGCCCGTTCCACTCTGGACCTAATTGGAATGCCAAAAATCAAACCTTTGGCCTTCTTTACACCAAGTAAATTACGTAAACCTTGATTTTTAAATTTTTCTTTAAAAATACTTCTCCTTGAGTGGTCCCCAAAGCTTTGATAACACTATCAGGCCCTTAAGACACTTGGAGAAGGAAACTATAATTTCTCAACATAAAAATTAGAGCATAACATATACTTGCACAAATTGAAAGCATAAACCTTAATAAACCCAATAAAATAAATAAGAGAGAGAGAGAGTAGAGGTCACCGCCATTGACTCGAGTGGGTTGAATCTCCCCTGGGTATAGTGTGACCCTTGTACAACTCTCCCATATTTATATGTATTAGAAAAAGCACTTGCTCTCCAAAAAGATAATTCTAAAAACAAAGCATAAGTGCTTTTGAGTTTATAAGCGTGCAAGCTCTACAAAAATATAGCAAGAATTAATATAAAGTCTTGGGCCTACCAAAAGTATAAAATACTATTTGGTACGTACAAATGGTATGAGACCTTAGCCTTACAAAAATATAGATGCCTAAATATAAAACCATAAAACGCATTCACATGTCTTTCAAAATATCTCGTAGTGGTCCAACACATGTTCCACCCTGATTAACACATAATCTGCCACCCATTCTTCACCTACACATCCAAAATAATATTAGCTAGTGCACACAGCTGATTAAACACATTAATCTTGACCATATCATACCAACGCACACAACTTGATTAAACATATTAATCCTCGTAAATGATATAAATAAAAGGTGCATCCAAAATAATATATCTTGAAATAAAATAATGGGCATCCCCATAGAGGTTATGAGTAACACTGAGACCAAATAATGTCCATGGCATATCTCATCATAGAACAAAGCTATATCACTGGAGTGATACAAAACTATCCATGGAAATCTCATCATGGAATACCAGGAGCATGACACATAGATGGTATACCACTCTCCAAAATATTAAGCATGGGGATAATGAGCATGGTTGAGAGGTCTCCCTCACCACATGGAAAGGTAGCTCAATGGCGATGAAGCATGTATTGGATCTGCACTTGGACCTAGAAGCTAATGAAGGGATCATGATGTTTGGGGGATCGGGGGCATCGAGCATGCTAGAATGTACAGGTTGGTCGAAGGTAACTCCTCTTGGGCAAGGTGGGCCCGGAGTAGCCCGAGGTGGGTCCTCATGTATGGGTGTCCTCCTCTTCCTGGGTCCAGAAGAAGGTGGTGATGGTGGTTGGCTAGCAAGGGAGGGGTCCGAAGAAGGTGGTGATGGTGGTTGGCTAGCAAGGGAGGGGTCGGGGTGGCTAGGGCAAAGCTCTCTTTAGAAAATGCCCCTATGTCTCCAAAGCTCGAGCAGGAAGAGCCCAAGGCAATGTTGGTCAGGGAACTCAATGATCCTAGAGAGTGGAATAAATCCCTCATGGAATAGACAATGAAACCTCTCATGGATCTCATAGTGTACTGGGCAGTGACATTTGTAACACACTTATGTATTAACCTCTTTGTGGCATAATCAGTGGATCCCTCGTTTCTGGGCCTTTGTATGAGCTCCTGGCTCTGAAGACACGCTCAGCTCTTCCTGTCTCCACTCTGAGGCATTGTGATTAAACGCGTATTTGTCCAATTGCAATCTGCATGGCATGGGATAAGTGAACACCAAGGTAGCCTAGGATGCTGGACGAATCCATCCTATGAGCATGAGGAAAAGTGCCTCTATAGAAGTGCATCTTTGGCGGGTGCTCCGGGCGGGTGCTCCGAAAGTGTGATTCATGTGTAGTGGGTGTAAAGGCTGAGAAGATCTAAGCAAATAATCTGGTTGGTGTCCTCATGAGAGAGTTGGAGAAAAGGGGAGTCCAAACTATACTAAAGGGGTGGGAGGTGGTCCATGCAGAGCCCATATCCTGAGAACCAAGTGGAAACTTATGCATACCATACTCTAGGGTGTCCCTCGAGTGCTAGCTATCTCAGCGACTCTGGGGAAAGCCTCGAGTACCTATCGGGATCCATGTGTGACCGATGTGATGGAGGTATGTGAATATCTAGAAGAGTGAATCCACTACCATCGAGGCTGTAACAAACTCTTCCTAGAAAATCTCATATGGGAGTGATGGTTTGCTACAGATCATATGGAGAACATCATGATCTGGGGCCTCTTGACTCGCTACCAATCCTCATCGGATAGAAGGATACTTCATACATAAAGGTTGGTATGATGAGGGTGTTAAAAAGCCAACCGCTTGTCCTGTGGTGGGGGCTCTTGAAACTCTTCCTAGATAATTTGGTGTGGGAGTGATAGTTTGCTATAGATCATACAGAGAACATTATGACATGGGGCCTCTCGACTTGCTACCAATCCTCATCGGATAGAAGGCTGGTCCATACATCAAGGCTGGTGTGATGAGGGTGTCAAAAAGTCAACCCTTTATCCTCTTAAAAATATGCATGGAAGCACTATTGATCAAGTAAGCTCAAGGTTGGTATGTGCTGTGGGAAGCATGGTGAAGTGTGGAGCCACTGAGAAAGTGACACCAAGGTAGACATAGGATGAGATAATCTCCATAGGAGCCCCTCTATATGTGAAGCTCAAATTGGATGTGAAGGGGTGAGAGGTATTGAAGACCATTACCTTGGTTTTACCAAGGTTAACAATGAGGTCCCACTGAGTGTGCAGAAGTCTTGTAAGGCATCCAAAGGTCTCTAAAGTCCCTCAATTGAATATGAAAGGATGACGATGTCATCTACATAAAGTAGTATGGGGATCAATATGCCTATGTGGGACCAGGACCAACCCCACCTAATCTATTAATAAATATCGAGATCTCATCAATGTAGAGGCCCAAAAGTGTGGGTGATAGAGGGCAACCTTGTTCACCTCATAGAGCTAGAAATCTCCTGCAATGCACCTCACCTCTCTTGGGGCTCTCACTCATCCATTGATGGACTCATAGAGGGAGATGGTACTTCAAAACATGTCAGATGGGACTCCTATCCCCTATAGATGCTATAGGAGGCAGGCTTGAGGTATAGTATCAAAATCTTTACAAAAATTCTCAAAGCAGTAGTAGCAAATTCTCTGTTGTCGTGCTCTACTCTCCTTAATGATGGCATAAAGGGTGAAGATGTGGTCAAGGGTAGAGTAGATCCTCCAAAAGCTTGCTTATCCTGAGGTTTTGCATCCTTGTCTCTCTATAAATGATTTGAGCTTCATCTCTAGCACTGATCTATAGAGTTTGGCCAATGCTTGCTTGTCCTAAGGCTCTGCATCCTTGTCTCTCTATAAATGAATCGACCTCCGACTCTAGCACCAATCTATAGATTTTGGCCAATGTGTGGCCAATCATGATCGTCCTATAATTATTAGGATCGAGAAAATCTATGCCTTTGAGGATAGGGGTGATGGTGGTAGTCGACCAAGAGGGTGGAAATCCTTCACAAAGGGCTCTATTAAACATGTAAGCTAGTAGGGGTGCCAAGGTATCATCGGCATGTGAGATGTACTCGGTAGTGATTATGAGTCCCTCATGATCCTGGGTTTACACATTATGTAGTCTATGGATGGTCTTGAGGACCATGCTCTTTGTGAAGAAGGTGGAGGTGGTGGGGGGCAGCAGGGATCTGGCAGTGGGGATAAAGATGGCTGATGCAAGAGGATATGATACATGGAGTGTGTATAGGAGTGCCATGTGTCTAGAAAGGTGATAGGTGTGGGGAGCGATGTTTCCAGAGTTTCCTCTAGGCCTGTTTACAGTTCAACCCTAAGAAGAGTCAGTATAACACACCTCTTTTTGAGCATAGAGCTCCCATTTCTTGTGTTGGTGTGGGTGAGGTGTTGAGAAATCCGTTATGCTTAGCATTTTGAGAAATCCATTGTGCTTAGCACTTTGTGATTTGTCTAACCTGTACCTCATGCTTAATACATGAGTATGTGGCTCAACATTTTTCATCATACCAAACGTTTTAGGACATGTAACCACAAGGTGGCTTGGTGGTTGGGAGCTCCTCATGCCAACTAATTGATGGAGGATCAAACCAAGTCTCGTGGAAAACTTGCATATATCACTCTTGAGAGCACACAAGAGCTCTAATTGGGACATAATCTACCATAGGTAGCACACAAAGAGTTGGCAGGGTGTGTCACTCACCTCGTGAACATGCTTGCATTTGGTCGATCCTCATTGTAGAGTCATGGATCGTGTCGAGAAGAAGCACACACGAGCTCGACCTTTGTGTTGCTACCTATAAACACCTCGTAGCTTGATCACACTTACCACTAGATCCCACCTCTCGCGGTGAGATTGCAACATGAATCAGGGTAAAGTCTGGCAAGATCTGCACAACAAGATAACACTAAGCAAGTAAAGTGTTGCAAAGGAAACATTAAAGCTTTAACAAGAAATATGCAGTCTTGAATATTTTATGTGATTGATCAACTCCATATAGTTGCCAAAAGATAATTATTAAAGCTGATCTAACTTAGAAATGAGTACTACTTGTCTATACATGAACTTGTTTTTAAGAATATGCCTATAGTTATCACCTTAATCTTGATACCTTTTAACTTTCATTTGAAACCGTCTCAAGGTATATTCTAACTCTAAAGGTAAAATTGTAATGTGATACGATTTTTATTTATGTAGATTTTTTGTTGTTTTTATTTATTTATTTATTTAAATAAGTATAAGTTGGAATAAGGTACCACCTTGCAAAGATTAAGGCAATGGCCTAAAGACCTCTGCCAAGAGTATCTTAAAACCACCATGAATGTCTTGATTACGATGATGGCTTAGCCTCTTTCTTTGATCAGATTTATTTGAGATCCAAGTTCCCACCCCATGAAGACCAAGGCATTGGTCTCAAGGCACCATCACTAGTAACCAAGAGTTCTACCAAGATCCTTCATGGCAATAGTTATCTTCTTGTTCTTTTCTTTTTTTTACATTTTTATTGTTATTGTTATTGTTTTTTTAAAACTCTTGACTCACTCACAACCTACCTATAAAATGAGAATATAACTAGATTGGTCCACCAAAAGTAAACTTTTAGTACTTGGCATACCCCCTCGGCATATCTTAATGTTAGTCTAGGTATAGAGAAGGCTAGGCCATTTCCAAGAAAAAGATGCTAGTGTTAATGGTCATCTAACTAGCAATTAGAGGAAATTAGAACCAATAAAGATTGAAAATTTTGAACATGCAAGAAATTCAAAATTTGAAATTAAAGCCAAAAAACTAATAGCATATAAGAGTTAGTTTTGAATAGACCTATTGAATTGGAAGAGATTTCTTGTTTGTTCTCGTCACTTGTCCTCTTCGTTGTGTCCCAAAGTCTTTATGAATCCTGATTTGCTGTAGCGTTTTGGTGACTTCATTGTTACATCCTGTTAGACTTGTAAAAATCATTAAATGATGTTAAGTTGGTTTTGATCATTAAAGCCAAAAAATTTGAAATTAAGCCAAAAAACTAATAGCATATAAGAGTTAGTTTCGAATAGACCTATTGAATTGGAAGAGATTTCTTGTTTGTTGTCGTCACTTTTCCTCTTCGTTGTGTCCCAAAATCTTTATGAATCCTAACTTCCTGTAGCGTTTTGGTGACTTCATTGTTGCATCCTGTTAGACTTGTAAAAATCATTAAATGATGTTGAGTTGGTTTTGATCATCCAACCCTTGGTGACGGAGGTCTTCATTCTCCAAGGATGTGAGATAAATGATTGTTTGCTAGGTAATTGCTATGTATAATTTTTGGGCAATACCATTTCCATGGAATTAGTTTTTTTTTTTACGATCACCCTTTGATGCAAACATTGAAAGCTACAGGTATCAACGATTTCTCTAGGGGTATTGATTTGTAGCTGGTGTGCACTCCCCCCTTCTTGAACCGGGTCATATCTTAGCTTCTCTGAATGTTTGGTAGGCCTTTTGTAGCCATCTTTTCCAGTCTTTGCTTCATGGTAAATCTTGCTTTGCGTATTTGA